>NC_077233.1:89908878-89943878 GCF_027887165.1 Monodelphis domestica
TCTCCTGATTCCCCCACAAATTCCAAGGCATAATAATAACTGTCACTTTTTCAAAACTCAAGCTTGCAAAGTGCTTGTTATGTACTGTCTTAACTGAACTATATAGGATAAAAGCTGGTGCTTGCTCCAGGTCATATAGCCAATTGTGTCAAAGGTGAGATTCAAAACCAGGCCTTCCTAGCACCAGGCTTAGCATCTAATTCTATCCACTAACCCATTCAACACAAGACAGGATGTGGTAAAGACCACTGACATTCCAAGATGGCCCCATGGGGTTCTCAGTTCAGTGAACACTTATGAAGTGCCTACCAAATGTGTAGAATCCCATGCTGGTGGGACAGAATCTTGGTAAGACACATTCCCATAAAAGTCACCCACCATTTAGCATAGAATTTAGAGGCAAAAGGGAGATTAGAATTCATCTAGTCCAACCTTCTCATTTTGTGTAAGAAGAAACCTTGGCCCACAGAAAGGGCCAAGAGAAATTGGCCCATGGCCACAGAATTAGTAAATACCAAAATCAGAATTTGAATCCAGATCCTCTTACTAAGAATCTACTGCTCTGTCCAGTACCCAGAGTTACTTACTTTGGGCATAACAGCTTTGCAGAACTCATGGAGTTTTAAGGTGGCCCATCCAACTGATAGGCATAGGTCACAGGGCTTAAAAGAACAAGGAAGAGTCATAGGTCATAGGATCATAAATTTAGAGCTGGAAGAGTCCTCAAAGGCTATCTAGTCCTATCCCCTCACTTTATAGATTGAGGCTCAGAAAGGTTAATTCACACAAGTGGTAAGTAACAAAGGTAAAATTTTAATCCAGATCTCTGACTAAAAATCTAATGCTCTTTCCACTATACCACAAGGCCTCTTAGGCTATTTCCTTAGGGAACAAGCAGTTTGAACCTAAACTACTAGGGTGGGTAGCATGGTTTAAAATTGGGGGGTTGAATTCAATTCATTTAAACCCATCTTTATTGATCTCCCTAGGTTCCCTATAGGGTAGCTAGGAGGCACAGTGGATAGAATGCCAGACCATGAGTCAAGAAGACTCATCTTTCTAAGTTCAAATTCAGCCTGAGACACTTAGTAGTTGTGTGACCCTGAGTAAGTCACTTAACCCTGTTTTTTGGCTTCAGTTTCCTTATCTGTAAAATGAGCTGGAGAGAGAAATGGCAAACCTCTCCAGGATCTTTGCCAAGAAAACCCAAAATTGGGTCACCTGAAGTCAGACACAACTGAAATAACTGAAACACAACAAAAATGTTCCCTGTGCTCAGCCCTGGGCCTGGCTCTGCTTATGAGGGAAACCATGAAGAAGATCGAGACCCCTGCCATCTGGGGGAAACCAGGGACCTGTCCACAAAGCATTCACAATCTAGGAAACACAAAGGAGAATGGGCGCCTCTCCGACACCATCTACTAAGCCGTAGGGAGTTTAGGCTGTGTGCACATCAGCCAAATCCTGGATCCCAGAACTGAAGCCTGATGAGACCTTAATGGTCATCTAGGCTTTGTCGTATAAACAAGGAGCCGCAGGCTTTATTGGGTGAAAGGATTTGCCAGGAGGGTCATACAGGGTAGAAAATAGCAGAGACGAGATTTGATCCCAGTCGCCCTGTCAGTCAGTCCTTTCCTAAAGAACACGGGTCAGCCCTCAAGTTCATAAGAGAACCCCAGCTGGTGCCCAACTTCTGGTCCCTCCCAGGATGCCCTGGAATGGCCAAAGCCATTTGGCCAGCCTGGTGCCTTTCCCCCAGTGTGGGCTGGCAGCCACATGCAGGATGGAGAGGGCAGCTACCTCCGTCAGCAGAAATGCCCTGAGCTAACCAACAGGCAGTTGGAGCAGAGTCACATCCAGGATGATGACAGTCCTTGGCATAGCCCACTCACCCTCCTCCTCGGAGAGAGGGCATTATAAGGGTCTACAGACTAGCCTGGCCCAGGGCCCAGGCTCCCGAAGAGGGCATTATTGGGGGAGAACAAGCTGGTGGGATGAGGGCATGCTGAGCACCATTCTGGAAAGTCCCTTTGTAGCTGTTCAGGGCTTCAATCCAGTGCAGTTCAGGACCCCTAACATGGCCTGGGGTGAACAGAATTAGGAATCCAAGGACTGGCTTAGCCAGGGAGAGTTAGGAACAGATTGTCGGGTTTGGAGCTGGGAGGGATTCATCATTAAAGATCATCTGTTCCAATCCTATATTTTAAAGGAGAAGATGAAGACCAAAGAAGGGAAGGAAGGATCTTGGCTAAGCTCACAGGGGAAGTAATGAGTAGGGGTAGCTGGGTGGCACAACAGATAGAGCAGGGTTCAAATCTGATCTGAGATATTTCCTAGCTATGTGACCCTGAACAAGTCACTTAATCCCATTTGCCTAGCCTGTGCAGCCCTTCTGTCTTAGAACTGATGCTAAGACAGAAGGTAAGGGTTTTAGAGGCAAGGGAAGAACTAAGATTCAAACCCAGGACCTCTGGTGACAAAGACAACACTAATTCCCTAATTTGTGAGGTAACAGGGCTAGGAGGAAAACTTGGGGGCTGGAGGAGACTCCTGTCTTCCCTGAACACAGATCTATTTGTTGTCCACTTCCTGGGGGAGGGGGAGCCCAGAATGTGTCTATCAAGAAGAGGGTGACCGAGTACTCCAAAAGCTGTGTCCCCACATCACTGCCTCCTCTGCCATGCCCTCAAATCCAGAGCAAGCACCAAGAGAGTTAGCATTACAGCGACCCCTGGTGGTGTGTCATGCAATTTGGCCAACCACCTAGGCCAGGAGAATTCCAGAATGCCCAGAACAAAGTGAGGCCCTGCCATGGCAATGCTCAGAAGCAGAGGCCTCTGGGAATCAGTGGAGCCAGAGTCTCCATGGGTTCCCCAGGCAGGGTCCTTTTCCCATAGCCACTTCCCAGAATATCAGAGCAGGAATAGTCCTCAGAGATCATCTCCTCCTATTTGTACCTAAATAGGTTGTCATTCACAGCATCGCCAACAGATGGCTATGCAGCCTCCCATTTGGGAATCTCCAATGATGGGCAAACACTGCCCTCCCCAGGAAGCCCCTTCACTTCATTCGGAGACAGCCTAAGCTGTGAATTTTTCCTTATACTCAATTGAAACCTATTTCTCTGCAACTTCCATTACAATTCACCAAAAAAAAAAAAAGGAGGGAGACAGAGAAAGGCAACACTGGAATTCATGTCAGGAGATCTGGGTTCAAGTCCTGCCATTTTGGTTTTGTCACTTAGCCACCATGACCTTGGCCAAGTCCCTTCCTTTCTATGGAACTCAAATTCACCTCTGAAAATAAGGGGGTTGAACTAAATCATTTTTAAGGTCCCTTCTAGCTCTAATGAGAGGAGAAGAGGAAGGGAGTTAGGTCGTCAAACAGGCAAATGAATGAATAACAAAGAAAGGAATCTCCCTTCACTTCCCCATCACGGAGGGTTGGGTCTTGAACCTCCAAGCCTTGAGTGCCCTTACCAGTTTCATTAGAAGATTCTGTTGCTGTGCCCTTAATCCTTCTTGTCTTATTTAGACCCCACTTTAGCCTCTCCTTCCCTGCCCCTGGAACTGTGCGGGGTCTCTTGCTTGCATTTTTCTAGACTCTGACTTCCCAATCTGTCCAGTCAGTGGCTTTCAGCAGCAAGTTGAATAGACAGATCAAGCTGGATTTGCTAGGGCAAGGAGGCCTGGAGGGGAAAGAGGGCTGAGTGGAATGAAAAGGGAGATAGAAGCAGTAAATAACCAGACCTCCCCCCTTTTCTAGGCAGCCCATCAAAAGCCCAGACACTCAGCCTTGGGCAGCTCCAGGGAGTTGAGAATGCTGGGACTCCGATTGGCCTGCTCTGACCTCTAGACTCATTCCCATTCCCTTCTTCTCCATCTCTAAATCTGGGTTATTTAGTCTTCAAGTGTGAGCAGTCTTTCTCTTTCGTTTTTCATTATCTCCTCTCCCGGAGGGGCGAGGTCAGAGCTCACTGAGCACATTAGCATGCTCCCAAGGGCCTGCCTGCTGCCTTCCAGCTGATCCCGTACCCCAGCCTGTCTGCCCAGCTCTAAGACTCCCCTTAGCCAAGGCAAGTAATGAGACCCTCTCCTCCCTGGAGATTCAAAAAGGGCTAGCAACAGGTTAAAGCCACGAGCTGGGAGGGAGGGAGGGGGCACAAGAACTGCTTCAAGAGTAGCTGGAGAAAAACAAGGAGGGGAGGAGAGACAGAGGGAGACAGAGGGAGGGAGGGAAGGAGAGAAAAGGAGGGAAGGAAGGGAGGGAGGGAAGGAGAGAAGGAGAAAGGAAGGAAAATGAGAAAAATGAATGGCTAAATTGTCTTTATTTTTAGGCAGTGCCTAAAAGAGGAGTCCTAGTCCTAAAATAACTAGAAGAAAATAAACAGGATCTAAAGAAGTATCCCTTTTGGAGAACAAAGGGGCAAACTGATAAAGGTTAATGAATGGGATGATTTGCCTGGAATGACTGATCTATGTACACACATATATACACACATACATATGTATACATATATATATACATATACGTACACACATACATATGTATGTATATACCTAGAAGAACAAATGTGCCATAACATTTTTTTAAACATCAGAAGACCTGGATCTGAATTTTAGCTCTGCTCCTTGCTGTCTATGTGACCTTGGACAAGTCATTTCCTTTCCCTGAGCCTCAATTTCTCCATAAGCAAAAAAAAAAAAAAAAGAACTTATACCAGATGATCCCTAAAGTCCCTTCCCACCCTAAATCCTATAATAGTCAGAGCTGGGCCAGTTTCCAATCTCTCCACCCACTGCTACCCTTCCCAGTCCCCCAAAGCCAGGCATCTATCCTTTGCCCACATACATCCCCTACCAGTCCCTGTGAGTTTGGCAGTTTCTGCACGTAGAGAGCCTGGGGATGGACTGATTGATCTGTAACACTTAAAAAAATAATAATGGTTTGATCGTTACTGAGGATTAAAAGTAATCCTTTGGCCACAGCTATTGTGGGAACGTTATTCACGATTCAGTGAGTTGGCTGGGGACACCCTAAACCCCTGAAGGCGCTCCTTTCTTGAGAGCCAATTGCAAGGCAGAAACAGAGAGGGATGGATTCAGGAGTTATGTTGGGTGTACCCTAGGACCATCATGTCCTTGGTCTGTACTGGCACGGTAGAGACCGTCAAGTTCATCCCTCTGTTCCAAGTCATCTCTCTCTCTGTGTCTCTCTGTCTATGTCTCTGACTCTGTCTCTCTCTGTGTCTCTCTCTGTCTCTCTCTCTGTCTCTCTGTCTCTCTCTGTCTCTGTCTCTCTCTCTGTCTCTCCCTCTCTCTCTCTCTCTGTCTCTGTCTCTCTCTGTGTGTCTCTCTGTCTCTGTCTCTCTGTCTCTCTCTGTCTCTCTCACTTTCTCTCTGTCTCTGTCTCTGTGTGTGTGTCTCTCTCTCTGTCTCTGTCTCTGTGTCTCTCTCTGTCTCTCTGTGTGTCTCTCTCTCTTCTTTCCTCCCTGCCTGTCTCTCTCCCTCCCTCTTTCTCTCTTCTTTCCTCCCTCCGTGTGTGTGTCTCTTTCTCACGCGCACACACACACATACACACGTGCACATACACACACTAATGAGATCACATCTAAAGCATCAAATCTTAAGCTTTCTAAGAGACTGTAGAGCACAGATATCTCAAGGGCTCTTCTGAGATAAGTTTTCCCATTTTCCTACAAGTCAGCACAAAGCCCTCCTTGGACACAGTAGGTCTCTGTATTCCATAGGTATTCAATAGATGTTTGTAGAATTGAGCTCAATTTGTGAGTCTCAGCCTCTCTTACCTGCTTTCTGGTTTACTTGTGCTGAATGTTTAAACTCAAGCAGGCTTTCCCAACATTTCTTGGTGTCTTTATCCATCCACCTCTTACTTCTTTCTCTCTGCAAACTAACAGCTCAATCAGTATTTCTGGCTTTGGATCTGAGGAGGGAGTAGATCATCCCCTAACAGGATGATACCAAGCGTGGTGACATGCTAGATCTGAATGCATGCTCCTACTCTTCTTTCTCTTCCTTCCCTCCTTCCTTTCTTCCCTTCTTCCCTCCCTTCCTTATTTCCTCCCTCCCTCCCAGAAACATTGACTGAGCCTTTGCTCTGGGCAATACCCTGTGCTACACATAGAGGGAAAATAAAAGAAAGATAAGAGATTGCCCTGTAGGAGCTTCCTTCTAATAATCGAATAAGACATCAACCCAGATAATAAGTGCTTCTGAGAGGTACACAGTGTTCTGTGAAGACTGATGGGGTCATGGTAGGGGTAGGGCAAATCAAGAAAGGCTTCATTGAAGAAGTGGTATTTTTTGTTCTTTAAAAGGTAAGAATTCAGCAGGCAAAGAGAGGGAAATATTTCAAACAAGTAATCAATAATCATTAAGAGCCTACTATGTGCCAGGCACTATGCTAAGAACTAGGGATACAAAAAGAGACAATAGGCAGTCCCTGCCCATAAGGAGCTTACAGTCTAATGGGAGAGCCACCATGCAAACAAATATATACAAAGCAAGCTATATACAGGGGAAAGAGGAAATTCAGGGTCCAGAGGAACTGTCCAATTGTCTACTTGGAATACACAGAAGTGAAATAACATTATATAAGACAAGACAGGTAGTGTGGCACCGGACTGGAGAGGCCTTTAATGCCAGGTCCTTTCCTCCTTTCCTCAGGAGGCAATAGGGAATAATTACAAGAAGAATCTTGAACAACCATGATGTAATTATATAGCTATTTGTAAAAAATATTATTCTGGCAACAGTATTAAAGCTGGGTTGGAACAGGGTGGGGCAGAGGAGAGAATAGGGAGAAAGGAGAGTCAGGAAGTCCTACAAGGAGGCTATAGGATAGTCCAGGATGCAGAGACAAGGGCATGAGGCAGTAGGATCAGAGAACAAGAGAGGATTACAGAGATATTTTGGAAACAGAATCAACTGTACCTAAGAAATTACTGGATATGAATGGAAGAGAAGGGAAAATCTAAAATAAAAATTCCGAGGATATGAATATGAGAGTTTGGGTTAATGATGATAGCATAGACAAAAAGGATGAAGTAAGAAGAAAGATTAGCTAAAGTATTTTAGGGGAAAATATAAGGAGCCAAATTTTGGACAGCAATGGCAGATGGGGTTGAAAGAACCAACCCTGAGTTCTTGCTACTCTCTCGGGCACTGCTACTTAGGCTGTCTGGTCAGTGCCTGTGACTTCCTGTTGGAATGGAACCAGAAGGTCTATACCAAGTGATTCCAGTGGTCAGAGAACGGTGTGAATTGGTTCAAAGGCCTAGAACTGGTTCTTTTATGGGCCAGTTCTGCTGCTGTCTTGACCAGACTCATAGCTAACCTTGGACCCAGACTGAATCTTAATCTTGATCACAAAATCAGCCCTAGCCATGGACAGAGACTGCCCTCTGACCTCAGCCTGGCCTCCCCACTTGTCCACACTGAATCCAAACCTCCACTAGTCATATGAAAAATCCTGTCCATCCAAATATCTGGCTGAGGGAGTATGGACAGCTCAGTGTGACTTGTCCCCACTGCTGCCAATGGCACTATGAGCCAGAAAAGCAAAACATAGCCAAACTAGGCATCCTATAGCCTAGTTCTAATAAAGGGTCTCTGCCTCTGGGTGTTAGGGACCAATGGCTAAGTCTTCATGGATTCCATGGCAAATATAGAGTCTTGAGATTTGTTCATTGGGGAGGGGGGGTTCCCATGATGAGACTGAATTAAAACAAGGGCCAGGTCTCAGAGAGCATCTTTCCTCAACCTAAGTGAATCTTCTAGGGGCCACTCAACTGGGAATCTCCAATCCCTGTCCTTTTGTGGGTTTGGAGGGAAGTTCCTCTCTAGCTTCCAGCTATAGGGCTGGTCCCTGGATTTAATTGACTGACCAACACAGAATTGACCCATAACAAAAGTCTCTGGCCTCCTGCCATGACTGCCTCCTCTTTGCACTGGACAGTCACTCACCCTCTTTTTTGACTTTTCTTAAACCTTCCACCACAATACTCAAAGCTACTCCCATATAAGGAAACTGTGTCCAAGAAACCCCAATGATCTCTTTTTTTTTTCTTAAACCTTTACCTTCCATCTTAGAATCAATGCTATAGATTGGTTATAAGGCAGAAGAGCAGTAAGGGCTAGGCAATGGGAGTTAAGTGACTTTCCCAAGGTCACAAAGCTAAGAAGTATCTGAGGCCAGATTTGAACTGATCTTAGTTCAGGATCTCATCACCTTTTGCCTCGACTATTAAAATAGCTTCCTAAGGGAGCAGCTAGGTGACTCAGTGGATAAACAGCCAGGCCCAGTGCCAGGAGAAAGGGTGAGTTTTAAGGGAAAGTAAAAGGTAAACTCAAAAGAGAATGTATTTTAAATGCCCTGCACATTCAGAATCACCATGCAAATGGTAGTTTTGATCATAATGAGAGCTAGCAACCCAGGGATTTGTCAGGAGAGTCTCAAGCATCTGGAGGTATGAATTAAAGGAAAGTAATCAATAAGAAAAATCAAGGATTTAGCAGGTTAAGATTAGGATTTCTGCCTCGATCTTCCCAGCCTCCTCTCCTGGAACTCCCTTATCCACACACTCAGCTCCAGCCACATCTCTGGGCCTCAGTTTCCCCATCTGTAAAATGATGGGTTGGACTAAAACATCTCTAAGGCCTTTTCCTGCGCTAAAGGTTATGGTCCTTAATGTGCCCCACTTACGTATATTAGTTTAGTGAGCTGCCAGTGAGCAATTTATTTTATCAATATTCTACCAGCACCTTCTCTGCAGTCCTGGAGATTGGTCTGGGGCACTAAGGGGTTAAATGACTTGCCTGGATTCACAGAGCTATTATTTCTCAGAAGTGGTCCTTGAACCCAGATCTTCCTAACTCCCAGGCCTGCTTTTTATGCCTTGTGCTATGTTGCCCATTCCCCCAACTACATTGTTCAAATTCCATCCTCTATCCCCGTACTCGTATTGTCCTTCCATCTTCCCCTCTGTCTCTCTGAATTTTATCCACCCTTCAGGGTCCAAATAAAATCCTACCTCTTCCAGGAAGTTCCCCCTAACTACTCAGACCAGCAGGAAGCTCATCCTTCTCTAAGCTCCTCCAGCTCTTATTGTCTATAAAGACACATTTGGCAATTAATCACAAACCCATAAGGCCTCAGGGCATCTCCCCTGTGGTCTTGAACTGCTATTTTAATCCTTTATTATTATTTAACCTTTCATATATTCAGATCCTGTCTCCCCAGCCAGGCTGTGGGCCCCTGGGGACCAGTCCTTGGCTCAGGGCTCTACCCACATAAGGGATCAGTCAATGTTTGTGGAATTGATTTGGGTTTGATTTGAGCACAGCTGGGAAAGTGACTCATAGACGTGAAGAATGTCAGAGCTAGTAGAGATTTTAAAGATCATCAAATCCAATACTTTTATTTTACATGTGAAAAAAAAAATGAGACCCGGAGATATTGACTTGCCCATACTAAGAAGCAAAGTTAGAGTGGAACCCAAGCAAGAATGTGCCAATAAATGTTCAATCATTAGCCTTCTGGGGGGGAAATTGTGAGTGCAACACACTTTTCCATTTAACCTGTATTAACATTTTCTCTGTCTCACCATCACAAGTCTATACAATCAACAAAGCAATCAGTCCAACCCCAACCTGTAGCATTTTCCATTTCCAAGGTGTAAATGCTCACACTGAAAAATTTAACAATCAGCTCTTTCAGTCTGTTCCAGCATACCTCTGAACTCCAGTCTTCCTTCTACATCTCACTGGATGCCATGGCATAAGAGAGAGCTGTAAGGAGTCTCATCAAACCCAACCCCCTCCTTTTTTAAACCCTAATCTTCTGTCTTAGAATCAATTCAAAGTATCAGTTCCAAGGCAGAAGTCTGATAAGGGCTAGGCAACTGGAGTTAAGTGACTTGCCCAGGATCACACAGCTAGGAAGTATCTGAGATCATATTTGAACCCAGGACCTCTCATCTCCAGACCTGGCTATCTGTCCACTGAGCCACCCAGCTGCCCCATCAACCCCCTCATTTTACAGTTAGGAAAACTGAGTCTTATATCAGTTACTGACACACTGCAAATAAGCACATACCCAATTTCTATCTTCACATCCAGCTCATTGCCCTGTAAAGGAAAGATTCTGCTTAAGTGTGGAGTCCATGGATGGAACAGCCATTTGGGGTGTGTAGGAGCTACCCAGTGTTGCCACCCCAATCACTTAGTCACATGGTTGTAGGAAGATTAAGAGAGAGGTCAATAAGGGAACAGCAGGTAAGACAGAATGAAATTTAGATGATGAACCAGATTCCTTGGATTTGTTTTTTGACATACAATAAAGGCTGGAGGAGGGGGCAGCTGGGTAGCTCAGTGGATTGAGAGCCAGGCCTAGAGATGGGAGGTCCTAGGTTCAAATCTGGCCTCAGCCACTTCCTAGCTGTGTGACCCTGGGCAAGTCACTTGACCCCCATTACCTAGCCCTTACCACTCTTCTGCCTTGGAGCCAATACACGGTATTGATTCCAAGATGGAAGGTAAGGGTTAAAAAAAAAAAGACTGCAGGAGCTTAGAGGAGGGGCTACAGGTCTGAGTATTTGGAGGGGAAGGGGGCATCCAGGAAGAACCGGAGAAAGACGAGGACTCTGTGACCATGCCATCTATCTGGAATTTGCTGAGCTGGACTATAAGACTCTTCAAACAGAAGTCAAGTGGCTTCTTCCCCTCTAAATGACAGCTGTGTGTGATGTTATATGCAGAAGGAGGACTAGAAGAGAATTCAGAGTCAAGGCCGCGTTCCCCAATCAACTATGGGACATTCCTTTAGCTATATTCCTTACGATGCCCTGTGTAATGGACTAAAGGCATAAAGAAATAAAGATGATTCCGACCCAGAGACTCTCAGTTAGTGCATCCCCTTTTGTTGACTGGGGGGTGAAAAGTAAATAAAAGCATAAAACCATAACCGTGAAGCAAAGAAGAATTTAAGGGGAAAGGAGAGGCCTAGGGCAAAGTGCTAGGAGGAATTTTTGGAGGTATAAATTGATTTGGGGGACGGGAAAGAATTAAAGATTTCCTAGAAAGAGTGACATCTCAAAAGGGTGGGATCTCGAAGGAGTGTCTGGAACTCTGTAGAGTGGAACTCCATTGGAGAATGTCAGGAGTAGCCTTAAAACTCTGGCATACATTCTTGGTCCTAAGCTTCTGGAGGGTAGAGAAGTCCAGGCCCAAAGCACAGACAAGAGGGCCACTGGGAGAAGTTCAAAGGGCCATGCATCATGGCCAGACTGAGGTACACAGCGAACCCCAAGCCCCCTAGAGATGAATCTGGCCAGCTTTGTCTCCATTGGGCAGCCCCATCTTGCCTGGGCACCCACACCTAGATAAATTCCTCATGAAGAACCTAGGGGGTCAGGAAGAGGAGAGGAGGGAGTGAGGGGTCTGGGATAGAGTACAGCCAGTGCAATCTTTCAGAAAGAGGGATATCACAGAATTCCATAGATGGCACAGTGGACTTCCTAGCTGTATGACTCTGGACAAGTCACTTAACCTCTGTCTACTTCATTTTCCCATCTGTAAAATGGGGATAATAATAGCACCTACCTCCCAGAATTTTTTGTGAGGATAAAATGTGGTCATGTTTGTAAAGCAAATGCTAGCTATTATTATTTCTGGGGCATTTCATTCAACCAGGGGAGGTCTGGTAGAGAGCATCGTGGCTACAGTTGGTGCCTTTCATCCTTGTAGGTCTAACCATTCCCTTTATTCTTTCTGTCTCAGAGACTGGCTGACGCTGCAGAGAGATTCCAGAAGGCCCATCGTTGGCAAGACAACATCAGGGTAAGTAAGGGCTTTGTGGTCCCCTAACCCACCTCCCACCTCCCTCATCTCCAAATACTTTCAAAGAATTCTAGTTTTCTTTTTTCCGAGGACTGAATTAGGGGAGAGCAAAGCGCTGCCAAGCCTTGCAAAGGCCCTTGTGGAAATCAACATGAATCAGTTTGTGAGGAGCACATGTTTTGTTTGGGCACAGATGAGAGCTACAAAGAGGTTTAAGTCTGCTCTCCCTCTGATGCTGTGTCCACCGATAATTCCCAGAGCCAAAACAAAGCCCATGTATGCCTTAGGCAAGGTTTGAAAATTGCCTCAAAATACACACACACACACACACACACACACACACACACACACACACACACACACACACACACACACACACACACACAGTGTTACCTACTGTCCACAGAAGACTTTGTACCCTTGTATGAACGCGTGATCTACCACAAGATCAATCCCTTCAACCCACAGTGGAATTTTCTTACCATTTATTTACTTCTTAAATGTTTTCAGACACTCAAATGGGTCTGCAGTCTCATCCTCGTGGATATTCCCTCCAACAACAGGCAGGTTCCAGCTCTTCCAAAGCCTACCTGTCCATCTGGTGTGATGCTTGTCCTTGTCCTCCCACAGGACTAACCCATGAAAGCCACCCCACAGGCTGGGGGGTGGGAAAGGGGGCAGAGTCTCCTTAGAGTTCTCCTGACATCCTGAGGGTACTTATAGAAAGTATTTTGAAGAGGGCAAATATTTTCTTTTTTCTAATTTTTTTTCTTTTGCATATATATATATATATATAGTTACAATAATCACATTATTTCCCTCCCCCCACTCCCCCCACCCATTCTGCAGCCAACGTGCAATTTCATTGGGTATTACTTGTGTCTTTGATCAGAACCTATTTCCATGTTGTTGGTGTTTGCATTAGGATGTTCATTTAGAGTCTTCATCCCCAACCATATCCCTTCAACCCATGTATTCAAGCAGTTGTTTTTCTTCAGTGTTTTTACTCCCGCAGTTTTTCCTCTGGATGTGGATAGTGGTTTTTCTCGAGTAGATTCCTCCAAGTTGTTCAGGATCACTGCACTGAAGAGGGCAAATATTTTCAAAGAAATCTAGTTTCCTGTTTTCCAAGGACTGAACTAAGGGATAGCAAAGTACTGCCAAGGGCTAAGTGGCTCAGTAGATAGAGAGCCAGGTCTAGAGATGGGAGGTCCTGGGTTCAACTTTGGCCTCAGATTCTTCCTAGTTGTGTGACTCTGGGCAAGTCATTTAACCCCCCCCCATTGCCTAGCCCTTGCAGCTCTTCTGCCTTGGAACCAATATATGATATTGATTCTAAGATAGAAAATATGGGTTTTAAAATTTTTTTAAGTTAATTAAAAATTTTTAAAGATTTTTTTAAGTGGAAGGAGAGGGCAGCTAGCTAGCACAGTGGATAGAATGCCAGGACTGGAATTCAGAGGACTTGGGCATCACCTACTTCCTAACTTTGTGACCCTAGGCAAGTCACCTAACCCCATTTCCCCAACTTTTGCCCTTCTGAATTAAAGTTGTTACTGAAACAGAAGGTAAGAGTTTAGAGAAAAAGGTGGGGAGTGGAACAGAGAGAGGGGCAGACGGATTAGATACTGGTACAAGTTCAGAGTTGGAGGATCAGAGATAAATTTGGGTTGTGTCACCTTAGCATTATGGATTTAATCTGGAAGGGAACCCCTCATCCAAGCCCAAACCTTCACATCATAGTTGAGAAAAGGCTAGTGTCCATTTCAAAGGCAGGATTAGAATTTAGGTCTTTGGACCCTGGAGCCAGGGCTCTTTCCACTTTCCCAAAGGCAATTCTTTGACATTTCCCAGAATTGTCTGAGATCTCTTTCCATAGGGTTTGAAGCACAGGAGATTGGGTTATGCCTTTCTGTTATGGGGAACAGGAGTTGATCTGCCTCATGCATCCTAGGACCATCTCCCAGGCACCAAACAACCCCAACCTCTACCCTCTTCCCCCTACCCACATGTCCTCTACCTCAGGTCGGAGCATGTCCTTTTGAGGGAAGAGAGAGACTGGCAGTGAAGCTGCTATTATAACAATTGCATTTGACTTTGTAATCAGGGCCCCAGAGAAGCTCCACAGGGAGTCCTGCAGTTCTGCCTAGGAAATGGTCTCAAATTATAACAGAAACACAAAAGGGAGACAAAAACTGTTTTCCTTTCAGGGTTCAGGGAGGCCAAGTTTGTGGAAACTCCATCACTGGACCCCACTGTGTGGCAGGCATAGCCTGAGCTAAGTGCAGAGAAGAAGAGAGGCAATGGGATTTTTTTCCTATTCATTGATATTTCAGCATTCAGAAATCCTCTAGAACACAGTCTGGGTCATGCTCAACTTGGTAGAGCTGAATCCCAAAGTTCATTTGTAAACCACAGTGCTCATGTTCCCAGGCTAGGCAGCATCCTTGGTTCCTCCATAGCAACTTCATTTTGTCTCAGTTCTTGGCCAAAAGAAGAAGTGGAGGGGCAGCGAGGTAGTACAGTGCATAGAGCACCAGGAATGGAGTCAGAAGGACCTACGTTCAAATCTGGTCTCACTCACTTCCTAGGTGTGTGACCCTGGGCAAGTCACTTAACCCTGTGTCTAACCCTTGCCCTTCTGTCTTAGAGTTGTTGCTAAAACAGAAAGTGAGGGAAAGAAGAGGAGGATAAATAGGAATTAAGCAGTGGACTACAAGAGAAAAATAAAAAATTCATGGGAACTTGAAATAATTCATACCAAGATCTCATGGTCCCTCAATTGTCCTAGAAGATTGAATGTCAAAAGATCTCTTAATTCAAGTTAATCTCTCACTGGATAAAGGTGGTACTCTTTCTCCTCTTCCTCCTCTTCCTCCCATTACATTTATTTACTTAATCTGTCAGTCAAATATTTAGTAAGTTCCTACTGTGTGCTAGACATTGTGCTAGATGCAAAGGAAACAAATATGAAATCTACTTCTTTTCTTTTGAAAACCCTTCACCTTCCATCTTGGAATCAATAAACTGTGTATTATTTCTAAAGTAGAAGAGTGGTAAGAGCTGGGCAATGGTAGTTAAGTGACTTGCCCAGGGTCACCCAGCTAGGATGAAATCAATTTCAATGTTGTATTGCACCAGAAATGTAAGCTTCTGGAGGGGAGGAACTATTTTCCAACATCCCTATCTACTTGTACAATACCTTATATCATTTTAGATGTTTAATACTTATTTAATAAACTTTTTACTTAATATACTTATAATAAATAATTAATATATTAATAAATAAAATATTTAATAAATACTTGATGAATTGACTCAGACCTCACATTTAATGGTATAGGGAAAAGAGCCTTGGATTTGGAGTTAGAAAATTCTAATTCAGATCCCAACCTTACCTGTTACTCCATGTGTTACCTCAAGAAAATTATTTTATCTTAAAAGGCTTCAGTTTCCTCATTTGTAAAAGCAGGAGGTTGAGAGAGAGTGATACTTACCAACTTTTCTTTCAGTTCTGGCCTGGAGATGGGAGGTTCTGGCTTCAAATTTGACTTTAAACACTTCCTAGCTGTGTGACCTTGGGCAAGACAACCCATTTGCCTAACCCTTGTCTGAGAGGACAGAAAAATGGGGCCTGGGAAGGAATCTCAGCTGGGAAAGGGAAAGACCAGGCTACTCAAATCCACTATCAAGAGTTCAAGATAGGCAGCCCTGCATTTAACACTTTACAAATGGCCCACACTCACCACAGTCCCTGTCTCCCTCGGTTCTCCCTTTTCCTATTCCTTTTCTCCCTAACTCCCAAAACTTCATTTCTTACAAATAATCTTTATTTGGAATTCTTAGAGAATCTTGGGTTTGGGAATGAAGAGGAAACAAATGAGAATTATTACTAAGACAGAAAATAAGAGGTTAAAAAATAAAATCTCTTCCAATTCTGGACTATTATAAATGCCAGGTTCTTCTAAATATCCCCGCAATCAATAGTTCCTGCTAGCTCTTGGCTCTTAAAACCCCATAAACCCAGGCTCCCATGGCTCCACCTGCAGGCTCAGGGAAATGTGGGCATCTAAAAAGCCCTGGGGGCATCTGGTCCTTATACAACAGAGGAATTCAAGAAGAGGAATTGGTCCACTTGACAGATTACTTCAGTATCATGCAGAGTAGATGTTCACACACACACACTCACACTCACACACACATACACACACTCACACATACATACACACACTCACTCACACACACATACTCTCACACACACTCACTCACACACTCACACACACACACACTCATACACACATTTTTGCAGTCCTTCAGTCCCAAAGCAGTTATCTTGGGTGCTCCTCACAATGAAAACAGCTTTGGAGTTACCGTCCCCTGACATTCCAGGGAATAGTACAAGCTTCTAAACTTTGTATATTTGGAGTTTGGGGGTGAGTGAGGCAGGAACATATGGGGAGTTATTCAGTGTGGCTGTAATTAAAGAAAAAGTATGGAAGAGCAAGAGATAAGTCTGTAAGGGCAGGGTCAGAAAAGACATTGCCTTTCCCCCACTGGTGTTACACTAATAGTGAGATTTTTATATTAGAAAGGTACCAACTGGATGACTTTATTCTGGAGCCTAAAATAATCCTAAACTCTATTAAAAGGGTTAAGTGGAAGCCAGGGGAATGTCATAGATCTATGACCTTATGCCTTAATCATTCTGCAGTATGAAGGAACTTTGATTCACAACAAAGAAATCTGAACTTTATTTGGGGGTAATAGGGAGCCACCAAAGATTTTTGAGCAGAGAAGTGACATAATCAGAAATAGGCATAAGAAAGATTATTCTCAGGCCTAATTGGAGGGGAGAGGGAGAATGAAGGCAGGAAGATTTGTAAGGAGACTTTTAAAATAATCCAGGTGGATGGTAATGATGACTATACTAAAATGTTAGCAATGGGAATTTAGAGGGAGAATAGAGTTTCCTAAACCCTTAGGAGAGGAGCTACTTCATTCATTTATTCATTATTCCTGGACTGGGAGGAAGCTAAAGGAGACTGGACACTGGTCCTCATATATAAGTGTGTGGTTCTAGGAATGGCTTCTTGACATTCCACCAAAGTGTCCATATGAAGGGCTCTTGGAGCCTGAAGGAATCTTTCAGTGCTTTGGGTTTGCTCCCCTGACAGAGAATCAATTTGAAAGAAAAACAGATGTGAGCATCTCACTGATGAGCACAGAGCATGTGGTGGGGAATTGGAGGGACTATGCATCTGTATGCTGAAAGCCCTTTTACTGAGGCAGGGGACATTAGCCACAGCCTTAGACCTAGAGAGGGGGGCAAAGAAGGGACAGAAACAGGGATAGTCACAGGGACAATTCCTCCACTAAGGGAGAAAAGATAGAGACAGAGTGGGAGGAAAAATGATGGGGGCAGAGAGATGGAGGGAAAGAGAAATAAAAGAAGAAAGCCCAGTGATATAACCAGAAAAGAGGGAGGGAAGGCAACTCTGCTGCCCTGCCCATTGCCCAAAGAGGCCCTTCAGCCTGACCTATAGGCTCTGCCTTTGCCATCCATGGAAAGCCTCATGTGTCACCTCCTTCAAATCAGAGCCTTATCTTGGGTTTTCAGTGTCTGACTCCAGCTCATCTGTCTTATCTCTGTTCTCACGATGGTGGACATGAATCCTCTAAGAAGCCTGGGCCATTCAACCCTTGACATCTTCTAGGACCCTTCTGCCCTGTGATTTCTCTCCTGAGCTTTGACAACACAACAATGCTCCCCCTTTTCCCCTTGCCTTCCTCCTCCTCTGGGTCCTTTACCCCAGGTCACTGCTAGACAGGGCCCTCTGGAAAGGAAAAACATGTAGTCAAGACAGTCCCATTATCATCTTCTGGGTTATCCTTGGAGTTAGAGAAGGAAGAAATTTTGGAAATCATTGAAGCTAACTCCTTTATTTTACTGATGAGGAAACTGAGGCCCAGAGTCAAGTGACTTGCTCAGGATCCCACAAGTATAAGTAGCACAGCAGAAAATCAAACTAGGTTTCTCATTGCCCATTACCCCAAACCAGTTTGTATCAAGATCTCTGGAGTCCTTCCAGGGACCTGGATCACATACTGAAATAAAAATGTGTCTTATTGAGGAATTGGACCCCCAAAAAGAGACCAGCTCTCAGAGCCCTCCCCAGCACCCATCTGAGTTTTTCTTATTCTTCTCTCTTCACACTGGATCTTTGTCTGTTGACCTCTAGAGGTGTTAGTTTTGTATTTCTATTCCAATGCCCCCAGACCACATCTGACCCAGCCTGAATGCCTGGGCTTTTCTCCTTAGGTCACTCAAAGAAAGAGGTTTAAAAAATTGTTGTTTAGTCAACAGACAATAATATAAATGAAAAGAAAAAGAGAGGAAGGAAGTAAAGAAGAGAGGGAGGGAGGAAGGAAGGAAGGAAGGAAGGAAGGAAGGAAGGAAGGAAGGAAGGAAGGAAGGAAGGAAGGAAGGAAGGAAGGAAGGAAGGAAGGAAGGAAGGAAGGAAGGAAAGAAGAGAGGAAGGAAGGAAGGAAGGAAGAAAGGAAGGAAGGGAGGTAGAGAGGGAGGAAGGGAGGGAGGAAAGGACAGAGAGAAAAACTAAGCATGGTACATTTTGCTGCCCAAGCTCATTCCCAGAGAATCACATGCTCCTGGAGAAAGAGCACTACCTCTAATAGAACATCGGTTCAAATCAGACCTTTAATGGTTACTTCCTAAGTGAAGTTGAACAAATCACTTGGCCTCTCTGAAGTTCAGTTTCCTCATCTGTAAAATAATGGAATTGAATGATATGGCCTATGAGTTCCCTTCCAGCCCTAGATCTATGACTACAGATGACCTAATATGCCTTCCTCCTTTCTTTGCAGAGCTGGGGGACTCTGGGTGTAGAACACTGAATACACTGTCACACTTGTTGGTATTATTCCTTTTGCTGGAATGCTGTGCCACCCCTCCCTCCATCCCTTTATTTTTCTAGCTTCACTGAATAGAGCAAGAGAAGGGACATATTTAGAAACAAAGATGATGAAGAAACAAAAGCTATCAATGAAATTAATTTTTAGAATAGGTTCTGCTAGTATTCAAAGGAAAGGAAAGAAAATGAAATAAACAAGATTATCATAAAATATTAGAATTATGCATGAAAGAGACCTTGAAACATGAAATGTCTCAGCAGAAGGGACCTTACAACATACAAGGTCAGAGCCAAGAAAGCCTTTAGAACAAAGACCATAGAGCATTAAAGCTGGGAGGACCTTATGAAATAGAGTGCTAGGTAGAATCCTGTCCTCCAAGGTCCCAGGAGCAAAAACTATTGGGGAAGGAGATAGCGGGAGAATAATAGCAATAAAGTGGGGTTGACTAGTGAATCCACCTGGGAAGAGCTATGGTGTGATGGTAACTTGATGGTGATGTCCCATTGTCATCTCATTTTCAACATACTCAAAATAGATCTCATTATCTTTCCCCAAAAACCCACCTCACTTCCAGATTTCCTACTTATTTCAAGGATATCACTATCCTTCCAGCCACCCAGGTTTACAACCTCAGAATTATTCTGGATTCCTCACCCCCCCCCTTCACTCCACATATCCAATCAGTTGCCAAATCTTATCATTTCTATCTCCACAATAATTTCTGTATCTGTGCCCTTCTCTCTGTTCACATGGCTAACACCCTAGTTCAGGCCCTGATCCCCTCTCACCTGAATAGTAGCTTCCAAGTTGGAGTCCTTGTCTCAAGTCTCTCCAAGTCATCCTCCACCCAAGCTGATCAAGTGACTTTCATGAAATGCAATCTGTCCAAGTCACTCCCTTGCTGAATAAATGGCTCCCTATTGTCTTTAGCATCAAATATAAACTTCTCTGTTTAGCTTTTAAAGCCTTTCATATCAATATATTTCATATACTGATCCCAACCTACCCTTTCAATCTTTATTATGGCCATTCAGGCCATCCTGTACAGTCAATCTGGCTTTCTTGTTGTTTTTTTGTTTGTTTGTTTGTTTGTTTTCACACACAGCAGTGTATCTCCTGTCTTTGTACCTTTGACTAACAGTCTCCCATGCATGAAATGCATTCCCATCTCACCTTCACTTCTATCCTTGGTTTCCTTTGAAACCTGGCTCCATCCATTTCCATATGGAACCTTTCCTATCCCTTCTGCCATTGCTAAAGAAAATTTATTGTCTTTAGTTTGCCTAAATTTTGAATATCCTTATTTATGTTCACAGTCTCCCAAAATAAAATGTAAGCTCCTTGAGGGCCAGGATTGTTTCACTTTTATCTTTGTTTCCCCAGTGTCTAAATAGTGCCTAGCACAGAATAGGTTGGAAAAGTTTCTCAATTCAGTGACTGAACTGTTTTAGAGTAGGCAAAAAGCATGGATTCATTCATTTATTTCTCACAAGTCCCTTAGGGACCATCTCCTTGGGGAACCAAAGTGTGTGCTTGCGCTCTCTCTCTCTCTCTCTCTCTCTCTCTCTCTCTCTCTCTCTCTCTCTCTCTCTCTCTCTCTCTCTCTCTCTATCTCTCTCTCTCTCTCTATCTCTCTCTGTCTCTCTCTTTCTCTCTGTCTCTCTCTCTCTCTCTCTCTCACACACACACACACACACACACACACACACACACACATACAGCATGCATGAGAAATGTTACTCATTCAGGGCTGTGGAAGGTCAGAGGAGGAAGAGATCCCTGTAGGCTGGAAAAGTCACAAAAGGCTCCCCAAAGGAGGTAGCATTTTATCTGGACCATGAATGATGGGTAAGGCTTAGAGAAACAGAGAAGAGCCCTCCAGGTGGTGAGATAAAGGCAAATGAAAGTCTGAAGGTAGTATAGGACACACAGATGGTTAAACACGCCCCAGGGACAGAGGAATCCTAACCCCTAGTTCTGGGGACTGAAGTGAGGTAGAGATTGAATGCCAGGCTCTGTGCTTGGGGACCCCCTCCCCACCATCCCTGCCTAGTGTGTACTTGAGCATTCTGATAAGTTCCTCTAGATCCCTCCCAAACCAGGAAGAGCACTGACAACCTCAGAACGAAATCATTTGTGCCATAATGTCCTATGGAGGATTTCTAGGTTTCCTGTGGTTTCTGCCAGTATGTTATTCTTCTGAATTTTAGCATTTTTTCCATCATGCCCCATGCCAGTATTCTCACTCATCTCAGTCCCAAATCTAACCCCACCTTGCTCTCCCTACCCTTTACCCCAAACAGAGCCTACAGACCCAAGCCTCAGCTCATATAGGTCACTAAGTGCTTGGAAATCCTATTCCCATTACTTTACATCCAATTGCAAAGCACCGGTTCAAATCCTAGCTCTGTTGTGGATATACTACCTCAATGGCCTTCAGCAAGTTGTCTAACCCCTTCTCCAAGCTTCAGTTTCTTCATTTATAATATAAGCAATTTGCACTAGATGATGCCAACAGTCCCTTCCTTCTCTACTTTCCTGTGTTTGTATGGTGGATTATGCCTTTGTCCCTAGCCACATAAATATGCCATAGTGTGTCTCTCGTGCATGGTCTGCATACACCTTTACATGTCAGTGTGTGTGTGTGTGAGTGCCTTTTTTTTATCAGTGGCCATGCGCGTGAGTACGCCTTGTTTGTTCATGTGCGTGTGGGCAAGGTGCAGATGAGGGACTGTAGCTCAGTGGCCCTTTCATGGCAATGTTGCTGGGGGCAGGATGAGATCAGGCCTGAGCACCATCACCATCATGTTTCCCAGGAGATCCAGGGAGCAAATGTGAACAGGATTGACTATGGAAGACCTGGTAGGGGGCAAAGGGGTATGGCCAGGCCTCCAGACTTGAGCCACAACCATCTGCTGATCTCCTGCCTGGCTTCCCAGACATCTCTGGATGCCTGCCAGCCTAGACTCCTGGTCTCTCTCTATATATCCCACTCCTCTCCTGGGAGAGGGCTTCACCTTGCCCGTAGCCTCTTTCCTCCCTACCCAGACTTTGCTTAGCGCCACCAAAGCCCAGGGCCAAGACCTAGCTCTGCTTCCAGGCAAACAGCAGCAGCTGCCAAAGCACCATGCCATGCATTAGCACAAATGGTGGAGCCATTAACTATCAGAGCCAGGCTCGGGTGCTGCAGATGGGCTTCCGGGAAGGCTTAGCAGGCGGAGAGGGAGCAGAGCACAGGTGGGCAGCGGGGCACCAGGTAAAGGCTGCCTCTGGCCATCTCTGGGGCAGCCATGACTTCCAGAGTCATCAGGAGTTAAGGTGGCAGAGACTCTCTCCCAGCCACTCAGCAATACACTCCTCTCCACCCCCGGCCTTAACTCGATGACCTAAGCTATGTCCTTTCAAGAACTGGGGTTTAGGGCAGTGGGTGGCACAGTGCCAGGCCCAGAGTCAGAAGGGCCCAGGTTCAAAGGGGAGCTCAGACATTTCCTCGCTGTGTGACCCTGGGTAATCCACTTAACCCAGACTGCCTAGCCCTTGCTGCTCTTCTGTCTTAGAATCCATACTAAGGTTTAAAAAAAAGAAAAGAAAGAACGGGGTCTAAAGAGCCACAGTTCTCAGAGCTGGAAGGGGCCTCCAGTCCATCTCACATAATTGGACCTGAATAGGAATCTAGACTACACTACCCCAGCAAGTTCCCTTCTAAGCTTCTACTTGCAGGCCTCCAGCAAAAGGAAACCCACTAAATCTCAACATACCCCATTTGTGCCCTTATAGACAGCCCTAGTCTTTGGGATGCGTCTCTTTGTACTGAGATGAAAGGCTTCTTGGTCTCTGGCTAAGACCAAGGGCTCATTAATGTCTGTTCTTAAACAGTCAAATTCTACTCCCTGGCAAGTACTCCCAGTTCTGCCCTGTGAGTGAGAAGAACAAATCTAATGCCTTTTCTATGTGATAGCCTTCAAATTCATACAGCATTGGTCAAGGCCCCCCTAAGTTTTCTCTTCTCCAGACTTAATGTCTCCTTTTCCCTCAGCCTATCCCCACAGGACACAGTCTGAAATCCCTTCTCCAGCCTGACTGCTGTCCATCCAACAAGCTGCAGTTTGCCCATATTCTCCCAAAATTTGCTGTCTAGAATTAAACCCAATACCAAGGACAGCTGGGTGGCTCAGTGGATTGAAAGCCAGGCCTAGAGACAAGAGATCCTAGATTCAAATCCATCTCTGAAGTGGTTCACCATCCATGAAACTTAAGAAGATGCAAAGAAGCTGGCCCTTAGAGGTGAGATCTGAGAGAGGAACATTTCCAAGTGCAGAGAAGTCAATAGGAGCAATTCCTCATTGCGGTTGAGGACAGGGGACAGCATGGCAGGCTTATGTACAAGGAGGCAGTGGTCAGCACCAAAGACCCCACTTCTCTACTTTAGAAATACAAAAGTAGCATGGGACATTCAGCTTCTGCTGTGTGATTTTTGATAAGTTCCTTTCTCTCTCTGGACTTTGGTTTCTTAATCTGTAAAACTGGAGGAGGGGTAAAGTAGATGACCTTTTAAATTCCTTCCAGCTCTAAATCCTATAAGAACCTTCCTCATCCTTGTCCTCAGTTTCCCCTCCAGTAAACGGAAGAGGTTGAACTAGTTGATTTCTGATAGCTTTTCAGGTTCTGATAAATCTATCATTTGACAAGGTTACAAAATTAATGGCAGAGCCAGAAATAGAACTCAGATCTTTTGCCTTCCAATCCAAACCTCTTTTCCCCACACAGCCCCTTGACCTAATCTCTATGCAGAGGAGGTAGAGAGGGCTTGATGGCTGCAGCCCTGTTACTAACCTACCAGGCTCTGCAGAACATTGGCAGGACAGCTGGGTTCTGGACTGAGTGTAATAGTCCTCGTTAGTGGGACCTGGCCCTCAGACCAGCACTTCCCACAGATGGGCGACAGGTGCAGAATGTACCAATAACAATTTAGGGCAGAGGATGATGGCGGCCTTGCTGACTGCTTCTTCCTAATGCCAGCCCCTGGACACTCAAGGACCATTCTGTTTCGGCCAGCAATTTCAGAAACAGAGGCAGTGTGCCTGGGCGGAGCAGTTGAAGAGAGTCTCTTTGAGTTACCACAGGCATGGAAAATTCGAGAGACTCCAAAGACTGGCCCCAACCACCACCACCACCATCACCATCACCATCATTCCTTCCCTGACCCACACACTGGGGGCTGAGGGCAGAATTTGATGCTGGTCACTGAAGGAGAAAAACCCTCCAGGCTGTCTGTCCCTCCTCCTTCTGGGTCTAACTCCCTGCCTTACATCCAGATTAAGAGGAGATGGAGAAATCAGTACTTGGAGATACTTTTCCCATTGTATTTCATTAAATGGCAATCAATAAGCCTTTAAGTAACTACCTAAGGAAAGCCCTATGTGTCTGCCATTATTCAAGCCTTCTCACTTCCACCTCCATTTTATAGATGAGGAAAACTGAGGTTCCACCTAACTTCCTTAGTGATCAGTTCCTGGCACATAGTAGACATTTAATAAATGTTTGTTGATTGAGCTATACAACAACCCTGTATGATAGGTAATATAGATACCATTATTTCCACTTCACAGATGACAAAACTGAAATACTAGACATAAAAAACAAAAACAAATCAACCCCTGTCCTCAGGGAGCTTACAGTCCAGCTTGGGGAGAGAGAACATGTTCAGTAATACAAAGTCATTTTATGGGAAAGGTATTAGCCTCTGGGGGGTCAGGAAGGCCCCCAGGTAGAAGGTGACGTCTGAGCTGATCCTTAAAAAGAAGCTGGACTTCTGAAAGAGAAAGAATGGAGAAGGGAGAATGTTCCAGGCATGGGAGGAAGACAATGCAAAGGGAGATGTAGATGTGGAAAATCAAGGCCAGGAAGAGCTTCACCTTACTTCCTTGATGATCAGAGAATGGAAGTAGGGCTAAACACAGGGCGGGCCTAGTGCCATAGTCTTTCTGATTCTTCAGAGCTTCTGTTTGGAGACAGTTTGGAGGCTCCCATTAGACCCATTAGGAATCTTTATCACTGCTGATGGCCTTCCAGAATAAATGGGGCTCAAGGGGAGTCTATAATATACTTAACAAGGCTTGGCTGTCCCGACCCCAATTTCTACATGAAACTTTTCCCTCTACAGACCATCATCCAGCAAGGGATGAGCCCCCTCCCCCATTCTTCCCCCAACATGCCCATCTACTAATTTCCAATCTTGGTTTATCAGCTCTAGGCTAAAATATTAATTTTGAAATGAAGAATGAAAAAGAACTATTCCTTTCAAGTCTCCTCTGCAGGAAAGGATAGATGAGACTGGCAAGCAGAGAGTGAGATTTCCATTAAATCCTCACACACATGCTCTTGCATCTCTTCCCCTTCCCCCAAGGATGGGCATGGAGTGGAGACCCAAGGAGCTGAACTGAGGAAAGAGACTATAGCAAGGAGAGTCTGAAGTTACTCTGGAAACCTTTTCCTAGAAAGGAAACCACCATGGTTTGAGTGTCTGGACAGTAGGTTTGAACTTCCAAAGATGAAAACTGATTGATTTTGGATGAATGACCCATCCTGGTACCATCCTACCCTCATCTATGTTTCTGAGAGATCAGAAACTATTCTGGAAGGTTGATGGTCTTTGATTCAAGTGAGGGTGTCAATTCTATTTCATAAATATTGAAAGGAAAGAGCCCTATCTGATGTGGTAGAAAGATCTGGTGTCAGAAGAGAGCAAAGTTTGAATCCCAGCTCAGCCAATTACAAACTGTATGATCTTGATCAAGTCCTTTCCCTTTTCTGAGTACAATGGGAGGGTTGGCCTGAATAATTAATCACTAAGGCCTCTTCCAACTCTAAATTTTCTCATTCACAATAGTCATGTGCAGTGATACAGATGATTTAAAAACCATGAAAAAATTGTCAATAACTGTGAGACAAATTATATGTTCATTTTGTTTTTTGTTTGGAGACATTTTTTTCAGCAACAGATTACAGCTTTCTCATTTAGCCTGGCTCAGACTCACTAAAATGTACTCACTCTCACTGACAATGGGGGAAATGGGGAAGACTCAAAAGGATGCTGGGAGGCCTGAGGAGCTGGCCTGGGGTCAACCATTTAGTTGTTATTGTTTAGTAATTTCAGTTGTGGCTGACTCTCCATGACATAGTTTGGGATTTTCTTGGCAAAGATACTGGAGTGATTTGCCATTTCCTTCTCCAACTCATTTTTCAGACGAGGAAACTGAGGAAAACAGGGTTAAGTGTCTTACCCAGGGCCATATAGCTAATAAGTACCAAAGTTGAACTCAAGAAAATGAATCTTCCTGACTCCAAGCCCAGTGCTCTATCCATTGAACCTTCTAGCTGCCCATGGGATCAAATATTAGCCATAGATAATCTATGAAACAGATGCTCAAAAGTTTACCCAGTGAAGGTAGACCAAATTAGACACTTGGCCTTATCTTTCCCTACCCCATCTTCAGTTCCTGAATGATAAGGGTTCTCTCTCAGACAGACCCTTCATCCCCTCCACTGAGGACTGACCACAAAAATTGGATTTCTCCCCATCTTCTTATCTGGACATTGTGCCTGACCTTTCAAGGATGGTGACTGATTGGTTCTGAGCGAATGTACATGCAGCAGTAAGTGTTGAAACATCCAGTGCCCAAAGAAATAACAGCCAAGCCCAGGAGCAGTAGGGTGGATCTTCTCCCTTGTGGTGGGTGGAAACAAAGGGTTGGAGGGACAAGGTAAGTAGTCAGTCCCGTGAACCATAGAACTTGGGCACTTTACAATAAACAGAGTAGCAGAAGAATTTAGGGGAAAACTAAATTTTCAGGTCAGAAGAGACCTGGACCAAAGCCAGAAGTGAAGGAGATGAAGTTGCCCCTATCCTTGTTTCTGCAAGGAATTATATGGTGGGTAAGTCAGAAAGAGAGATAGAGACATACAAAGAGAGACACAGAGAGAAAAAACTAACCCTGACCTCAGCACCTGGCAAAATAGCAGAAAAGGCCTTTTAAAAGATTACTGTTATAACCCATTTTCTGGTTCATGAAATGTCTATTGCTGTTGCTTTTCCCAGAGATTTTCTCCCCCAGTGCTCATACATACCTGCATACATACATGTACACACACAACAGTCCACCCACACTGAACATTTTCATTCCTGAAACAGAAAATCTTCAGCCCCTTCAGCAATTCTGTCATCCCAGGCCCTACACTCCTTTGTCTCTCCTGGGTCCTCCAGGCCTCCCTCATACATGTGGGCATGCA
This sequence comes from Monodelphis domestica, assembly GCF_027887165.1. Lineage (NCBI taxonomy): Eukaryota > Metazoa > Chordata > Mammalia > Didelphimorphia > Didelphidae > Monodelphis > Monodelphis domestica. The sequence goes on from NC_077233.1 coordinate 89,935,956, forward strand.
CATACATGTTCATGTATATTTAGATATGCATTCATGGACTTCTATCTCACCTGCACATGTGCATTGTGTGTTTATTTATGTGCATGTGTATTTATTTACATGATGGCAGGGCAAGTCACAGGTATGTATTAGGAGAATGATTTTCCATCTGCTGCATTGGTTTAACAAAATTGCCATGAAGAGTAACAGATGAGCACCATGTGTGAGTCCATAGGGGGGCCAGTTCAGCAGACTCTGCTGGCAGACCGCCCCATTTCACCCCCATGTTCCATCAACTCCATTAACAGGAATTTCTAATAGGAGTTCTATTTGCCACACATTCAATTCCCCCTTTCCATCTGTGTATGTGTATGTATGTGTACCTCTGTCTCTCAGCCCTTTCAATGCCAATGTCTTTTGATGTACATTTTCTTTATTTTTTCTATCACTCATGTGTCTCTGTCTCTTCATCTATCTGGTCCTTGCTGTCTCTTGGTCTCCTAGTCTCTCTGTGTCTCTGCCCCCACCCCAACTCTCTGTCCTTGAGCTTTGCCTCCCCCTTAATCCCTCAGGCAGTTTTGATGATCCCTCTCTCTGAAGTCCTTTTCCCTAGGGCTGGAGGGATAAGAGGCAGGGTCCTTGCTATATGGAGAGAGAGAGACTGCCACTGTGTCATCTGATTGTAGATATTTCCTGGGAGCTTTGGAATGATTGATAGCCTGGCTCTACCCCATTGTTGTCATGCCCAGTGAAAGCAGGAGTTTCATGTCAAAAAATGTGGAAGCCCAGTTCCCTCTTCACCTCCACCCAGTAACACAGAGTTTTCCAAGGGCAATCCCTGACCTTGTCATGAGACTGACAAGACTCACCTTCTCAGGAACAGGAAGACAGGCTGACCCTCAATAGGCAAAATCTTTCAAAGTTATCCTTGAAATTGAGTCTTCCAGAATCTCTATAGTTCAGGAAGAGACCAGTATAACTAATAATTAGAGTATGACTGCCTACCCAAGTCTTTTAGAAGGCTTGGCTGGCCCCACAATCAAGGTGGAATGGGCATTCTGCATACACGGGAGAAATCAAGTGGATTCAGCACCATGGTCAGCGGTCATCCTCAGACTATTACCTTTACTGAGCCTCCTGCTGCCAAGCCTAATTGAGAGGGTAGGTTTTCCAATGGAAGAGAACTCAGGAAGTAAGCAACTCATACTGCATTTGTTTTCATGAATAGAGAAGAATCTGTAGAATACAAACTCCTTGGGAGCAAAGACTTATTTCATATTTATAGCTCCACCTAAACTCAGGTGCTTTCATCCAAGGCCCTTAATGAATTAAATTTTGTATTTTATTAAATGTATGCAAATCATTACTGTTAAAATGTTGGTACAAGGTTTAAGTATAATCAATATGCTCTTTGAAATCTTATCTGCTGGACTATGAGATCTATCCTCTCAGATGAGCTCTGGTCTATGGCTTTGGTTCTAAACCAGGTGATGGGTTCTGAACTGGAATCATATCTCTAGAAAATGTTCTGAGCCTTGGACCAGGCAGAGAATGGAGATGTCAGGCTAAGGAATAGCAGAATTGGTGGTGCCCAACCTGGAGGCCGCTCAGAATCAATGGGTTCTGTATCCTTGCCCTTGCCCTTGCACAAGGTTTACCTAAAAGTGGGAAAATAAAATCAAATGCACTAATTTGCAGTCATCTCGCCATTTCCAGCCCTGTTTTCATTACAGAGGGAAAGTGCATCGGAGCCGTGTTTATAACCCCCTTTTAGATAACAAATCACATTTTCTTTTTGCCAGAGAGTGTGTAGAATTGATATTTTTTCCCCTCGGTTTAATGGGTTTGTGTGTTCAGGAATGATCTTCATCAACCGAGACTCCTGATTGTGTTTGATGTAATGTCAGCTTTCATTATGCTCTCAGATCCCAGCTAGGATAAGAATGCCTACTGGCTGTAAAGCCCAGTCTCAGCTCTGCCCTGAGCCTAGCCCTAACCCTAGCCCAAACCCAATCTAAGCCCCTTGACCATGGTCCCAAGTCCAATTAGGAGCCAAAACTGAACTTGGCTCTTATCCTGCCCAGTCTCAACCCAAAGCTTTTCATTAACTCCAGTGCCAATTTAAACTCGACTAGAGTTGAATCTAAGACCAGAATACTTAGTACCACTCCTGGTCCCAGCCTTGTCTCAATCCTAACCTTAAGGCCGGTACCAAGCCCTAACAATAAACCTAATCCCATATTGGAGTGAAGCCCAAAACTGAACCTCCAGCCCTAACCCTAATCCCAGGTCTGTACAAACCCTAGGTTTCACCATAACTCTAATTCTAACCGAGGCCCTGATGTATCCAACAACCCTAACCAAACACTAACCTCAGCCCTAACTCTGACTCCAATTTTAGTCCATGCTTCCAACCTGGTTCCAATACAACCTCAGCCCCTTTCCCAGCCCCCAAATGTAGGCTTTATGCCATCCAAGAGCAAAACAGCCAGATTCTGGCCAGTAATTCCCTTGTTTGAATACAGATAGAAGAAAAGAAATACCTAGACATTCTTCCCCTTAGTCTAGCTTCTTTGGGATGAACTCCTCTTAACCCAAACCAAAGAAGAAATGCCTGGAAAGGGTGACTACCTAGCTCTCTCATATACTCAATGTAAGGCCACCCCTCCTGCCAAGGTCAGAAAGCTAGCAATTGGTTCTGATCCCAGTCCCAGTAGCCCAAGGAAAGAGGTATAGTTACAGCTGAGCAAACAGTGATTTCCCAAAGCAAACAGCCACAGAACCTAGAGCTGTGGAAGGCAGGAGCCTTAGATACATAGATTCATAAGTGTCAGAGCTGAAAAGGAGGTTAGCAATCATCTAATCCAACCCCCTCTTTACAGAGAAGAAAATTGAGACCCAGAGAGTGAAAGGGACTTGACCAACATCACACAATGAATGAGTAGCAAAACTATGATTAGAACTCAAAAGAGGCAATATGGTGTAATAAAAAGAGCCCTGAATGGGGAGTCAGTGATTAAGTAAAAATGTGAGTGGAATCCATTGAAAAAAAGGCAATCAATTAAATATCAGAAACCATATGCCTACTTTCCCATTTTTTATAAAATCTTAATGAGAATAATATATATACACCTTGAGCATAATCTCAATTTTTAAAAAAAAAAAAGTATACCGGTAGAGAATGGGAAGGCTTTTTTGCAAGCAGTTGTATATACCAGTTCGCACGTAGTCTATACCAGCATCATATCCCAACTGGAAATACACCAGACCCCACGATTCTCATTGTTTGTTGATTATTTTTTTAAAATTAAAAGGCATTTGATTCATGGTATCTAGGTGATTCAGTGAATTGAGAATTGGGCTTAGAGATGGGAGATTCTGGGTTCAAATCTGACCTCAGACATTTCCTAGCTATATGATCCTGGGCAAGCCACTTAACCCTCATTGGCTAGCCATTATTGTTCTTCTGCCTTGGAACCAATACACAGTATATTGATTTTAAGATGGAAGGTAAGGGTTGTTCTTTTTATTAATTAAAAATTTTAAAGCATTTGATTCAATAGAGCAAAATGCCACTACCTTAAAGGCTCTCCCCAAACAAAGTGCCTCCCATACAAATACCAAAATCATTGAAGATTTCTTGAGTGATGTAACCCATGAAAATCACTTTGTTCTAAGAACCTCTGATTATTACCATCAAGCAAAACATAAAACAAGGATATATGCTTGGCACTGCCATGGAAGATATCCAGGGCAGAGTCAATACTGGAGGGGGATTTACTATAGCTGGTGAGATCCTCCAGATGCTCCTGTTTGCATATGGTGATTCCATTAAGCCTTGAAATATTGTTTGTTATTGTTCAGTCATTTTCAATTGTGTCCAACTCTTTGTGCCTCTATTTGAGATTTTCTTTTCAAAGATGGTTTGCCATTTCCTCCTCCAGATCATTTTACATATGAGGAAACTGAGGCAAACAAGGTTAAGTGACACACAGCTAGTCAGTATCTGAGGCTGAATTTGAACTCAAGTCTTCCTGATTCCAGGCCCATCACTTAACCGATGTTGAAACATTCTAAAACCTCCTAAAAGAGATCTACTATCATGACAAAGAGACCAACCTAAGCATCCACTTAGCTAACTAGCTAACATTATTGAATTAGCCCTAGAAAAATACATTCTTAAGGCTTTACCATACATAATTTGATGCACCATCCCAAGTGACTTCACAGTCCAATTACTAGCCTCCCCTACCCTCCCTATGTTTGTTGCCTTCCCATATTAGAATGTCAGGTTTTTGAGGGCAAGAAAGGTCTTGCTTTTTATTTGCAGACTTGGGCTTAACCTAATGCCTAGCACATCAGTGCTTAATAAACATTTTTTCATTGATTCATTCACTTTCAGACCTACCCAAAATGTGAAAATGGTGGGGGTAAGGGAGTTGAGCCAATAAGGAGTAAATGCCCAGACCTGGTCATTAAGAAAGAGACAGCAACTAGAAAAGGAAGACAGAGAACCAGGAATCAACACAGCTGATCTCTGAATGCAAATTGAGGGGCCTGGGATTTGGTGCCTGGAGCTAGGGTTTAGAAGATATCAGTGAGATTTATAAAAATAGCAACTGGAAAAACCCTGGATCCTAGGGCAAAAACCTTGGGGAAGTTTTAAACCTTGGGTGGATTCAGAGAAGGAAGTGATGTCCAGAAAGCTGTGAGGTATGGGGTGGGCTGGAAAGCTGGTCTTTGTGTAAGGTCTTGTGATCATCTAAATTAGGGCCAGAGGGTGACTTAGAGAGCATCTAGCCCAACCTCCTTCTTTTACTGATACAAAAATGGAGTCTCAGAGATAAGTGCTGGTGGAAAGTCACCCAGCCAGTGAATGTCAAGGCTAAAACAAGGACCGAGATCTCAAATAGAAGGTGGGATGTGGATGAGATGAGCAGTAGAAGGTCAAAGTAGGAGGCAACAACCCCTGTCAGTGTCTTGGAGCCCACCAAGCATCATGGTTACTAAACAATACAGAACAAGTTCCCAAATGGTCCAGGCACAGAAGAAGGACATCTGTTATACCTGCCCCAAACAATATCTTTTACCCCAACCCTGAAAATAGGATGGAAGAAGCCAGGAGATGGAGCCAGAGAATTAGGGATCAAAACAGCCAGTTTCTCATATGGTCCATGTATGCAGAGCTAGGAGAGCCACCTTGGGAAAGGCACTAACTCCGGTTCCCTCCCACTGCCCCATTCATATCCAGGGTCCAAGAAACCTGTTCAGATGTTGCTTTTCTTCCATGGGATACATCTTCCCCAACATCTGTGATAATTGCACACTTTAATATAATGTCAAAGCTGGGAAGCATCTTAGAAGTTATCTAGTCCAACTCCCTTATTTTACTGATAAGGAAACAGAGGCCAAGCAAGATGAAAGGACTGGTCCCAGGTCACACAAAGGAGGAGGAGCTGAGCCAAAACTAGAACTCAGATCCTTAGATTCCTGAGTCAGGGAAACTCTGGCAGTGGCTCCTTCAGCAGAGACTTGGTTGTGCCCACCCTTATCCCATTCCCAGGAAAGGAGTGACTTTGCACTCTCCGCTACCTCGCCCACCAACACCATAAACTGATCTGGCACAGAATCAGGTGAACTCTGGCCCCAGCTATTATCACTATTATTGTAGCAGGGCATAACAGAAGAGTGTGCCTGGGCCTGGTCAGATGTTATTTAATAGTATAGGCAACCTTCCCTCAGCTTCCTCAGCAGATGGAAGCTCTTTGGGAATTGGCCAGATTCATTGACCAAGCAAGTGGGCAGAAGGAAAAGAATTAGGAAAGTGAATGTAGGTTAGGGGTGTAAGTGGTTTTTGTGATTTGTTTGGTATTTTTTCCAAGGAAGGGATCATCTTTCTTGGGGGTTTTTCTGGCAATAATGATGGGGGCACTGGGAGGATCTCCAGAAACTGCCTCAAAGCAGCTGCTAAGAGAGAAGGAAACATCTCATGTAACTCATAGACAGGGCCAGGACCCCAATGTGAACCCCCTTGCACCCCACTCCCTAATATCCTGGAGGGAAGTCCATGTGCCTACAAGAAGAAGGAAATGCAGGGAAGAATTCTTCAGATAGCTATGGGGGAAAGAGAAGGAGAAGGAGTTCATGGCAGGGCCCAGTTCTGATCCTCCAGATTGCATTTCCATTTTTTTCCCCAACGATGTGAAAGAAGAGTGCAAGGCCTGGGGCAGCTCCTAGCAGCACCAGGTGCCCCCCACCACCACCGGCTGCCACACTCACTCCTGATTAAAGGTCATTAAACATGAAATTAGCCCGTTTGTGTTATGGATCTCCTGGGGCCCCAGGTAATTATGGCATGCAGATGGCTGGGAACCCAGGCCCCAGGACTGGTCGTACCAATGATGAAGATAGCGCAGAGCCAGGTCAGAAGAAACATGGGGAGGGAGGCCTCTGGCAGGGGGGATGATTGTGTTTCTTCCTTCTCAAGTTGTAAACCCAACACATTTCACAACAAATCACAGATAATTAATAAGTACATTCCCATGATGACTGGACTTTTAATAAAAGATATTGGAAAATATGGAGTCAATTCATCATTCTCATTCTCCCTTTCTCTCTCCTCCTCCATTCCCCTCTCCCCTTCTCGGTCCCCCTCTCTCTCTTCTCCCACTCTTTCTCTCCCCCTTTCCTCCCCACTTCCTCCCTCTCCCTCTCTTCTTTCCCCTTCAGTCCTCCTTTCTCTTTCCCTCTCACCTCCCCTACTCTGTCCTTCTCTCCCTCCCTTCCTCTCTGTCTCTCTCCTCTCTCTCCTCTCCCCACTTCCTCTTTCCTGTCTCTGTCATGCTCTCCCTTCACCCCTCACTCCCCCCTTCTCTTTTCCTCTTCCTTCTCCCACCCTCTCCCCTACTTCCTTCCCTCCCCCATGTCTCCTCCCTCTCTCTTCTCTCCTCCCTTCCCTCTCTCTGCTTGTCTCCCTTTCTCTCTCCTCTCCTCTCTTCTCTCTCTCCCTCCTTCCCTGCCCCTTCTCACTCTCCCCATCTCTTTGCCTCTCCCTCCTTCCCACTCTCTCCTTCCTTTCCTCTCTCCCTCTTGCTCTCTCTTCCTTCCCCCTTCTCTCCTTACACCCCCTCCCCTGCTCCATTATCTTTTCTGTCATCTCTATAATGAATTTCTGAACAGAAGAGTGTCTGGGCTCCATCCTTCTGCTTGTGGCTCAGCTTGGGGGGCCAGGAAGAGCTTGGCAAAAATTCTACAAAGCAGTGAGTGAGCCCTCATGACTAGTACAGTCATGGAGCAGAGGCTAAGCATTAGGATCATGGGAAGTGGTATTAGTCAAGGCTACAGTGCCCCAGACTGGCACCGTATGTACCTTGCATCATTAGAGTATGGCTGGTGCCCTACCTTAACTCCCAGTGTCATTGGATCCGAGTGGCAGCAAGCTCTATGCACTGCTGGGTCTTGGTAGCAGCGACAGCCACATACTGCATCACATGCAGGAAATAACAACCCTGTACAGGGAGAGCATCAGACCAGGCCATAGCTACCTCCATGGACTTCACTGGGTCCAGATGGTGGACCTGTCATTCCCTGTATTGGGCCCAACCCACAGCAGCCAATTTTAACTCAGAGGTTCTAGAAGAGAGCGGCTAGGTGGTGCAATGGATAGAACTCGCAGTCTAGAGTTGGGAAGACCTGAGTTCAAAACCAGCCTCAGGAAGTTAAGATTTCTATGACCCTGGGCAAGTCACTTAACCCTATCTGCCTCAGTTGCCTCATCTGGAAAATGAGCTAGAGAAGGAAATGGGAAACCATGCTAGTTTCTTTGCTCCCCCCGCCCCAAATGGATTTACAATCAAAACATATACAACAAGAACTTTGAAAGAGGAAAGACTTCTTGATAGTGGACCTCCTCAGAATTTGTGTCCTCCTCAGAGCCACCTACCT